>NC_056726.1:366034810-366056839 GCF_019279795.1 Protopterus annectens | reverse complement strand
TAAAAAAAAAAATATTTTTATTTTAATTTTGCAGGAATTTGGTACTCAGTTCTCAACTGAGAGCTGACAAGGCTCCATTGTGCTATTTGCAGAATGGTACACAGTTGTCAACTGAGTACATTTCTGCAACTAACACGGCTCCTACTCGGACAGGTTTGTGCTTCCTGGATCGCAAATTTACCTCATTTGCATGCCTTTCGGCTGCAAGTGAGGTAATTTGCATATCCCAGCCCTGTCCGTGTAGGAGACGTTTTAGGAGCTCTCTTACATGCCCTTACAGGCTGTTCCTGGATCGCTCGTCGGACATGATGGCTGCATGGAGTCTTACTCTACTCGTACACTCCGTGCAAGCCATCGTGAATCCGGCCCAATGTGTTTTAGTACCTGGATTTATCTTTCTGACCTGCTTGCAAGTCATTTGAGCTTCGGATGATTCACTTCTGTATATTCCTCCACTTGTGGCTGTGTGCCTCATGGTCTTGAAAAAGTTTTACTTCGGATCCCATTCTGCACTGAGATTTAATGTCACTTTGACACCAGTCATTTGTCTGTGTTAGTCCCTCTTATAAGATGTTTGGGTCATAGGTGAGTTTGTCAACTATACCCAAGTGGGGTACTGTATAGAATGTCGTAGCCAGGTCCAGGTAGGCAGTATGCACAGTTTTCCCCTCATCAATTTTCTTGATGACTATCTCAAAGAAGTACACCAGGTTTAGTAGGCATAACCTTCCCCTGACAAAGACAGACTAGGTTGGTTCCAGTGCCTGTAAGTTGCCTATGTCTTTGTTGATCATTTTTATAATAATTCACTCCATGGCTTTGCATATTAAACTAGTCAGACCAATGGGTCTGTGGTTCTAGGGTCAGTTGATGGTCCACCCTTGTGAAGTTGAATAACCATTTCAGTCCTCCATTTTCATGAAACAAAGCCTGTTTTTGAGAATACAGTTGAAAAGTGACTCAAGTGGTCATGATTAGGTCATGTTTCAAGCTGGTTAGGAGATATCCTGGGATATTGTTAGGACCTATTGAGTCTGTGTTTTTGACATTAGTGAGTGCTACCAGGACCTGCTCCCTGCTAATAGTTGTGAAGTTATGTTAGTAGGTATTTCATGGGGGCATGTGGGTAGTGGGGGGCTGAAGTTTGAGCCGAATTTGTCATCTAGCAGATTCACTATGTTGCGAAGTTGTGAAGGTAGCACCACTGATCACCAGTTCGGCAAACTGCTGTGTTCTGCCTCTGAAGTTACAGACATAGCTGTAGAAGGCTTTGTGGTTGTCTTTAGCCTGGGAGGCTATCTTGACCTCATAACTGGCTTTGTTGGACTTAATTGCCTGTCATCATTACGGGAGTTGCTTTTCGTAATTATAGCCATGGCTTTTTTTTCCCTTTTGTTTTATACCATATTAAGGTTAGGATTCCACCAGTGTGGTTTATTTTTAGACATTGTTTTGGAATTACTTGTAGTAGGTACAGCAGCTGCAATACAGCAATTTATATGATTGCACAGGGTCTCTGTGAACAATTCTACATAGGCTGATGTGAACATGGGGTTAGGAGGGGCACAGAATTTTGAACAGCTATAGCATAATAGGATATAGTTTGCTTTGGAATAGTTCCTCACTGTTACATGGCTTGCTGTGGTTACCATGCTAATTTTTATTTTGAAGGAGACAGCTCTGTGGTCTGACCTCACCAGTGAGGATGTGACACTGTGGGTGGGTGTATGTAGTGCTTTCCCCTTATTGGTGAGTAACAGGTCCAGTATGTGTGATCCTCTGATGGGTATGTGCGTTATCTGGTCAAGGGTATTTGTGTTAAAAAAGTCCAGGAATCACTGTGCCTGCAAGTTTGAGACAGTATATGTTTCCCAACCTATAGAGGGCTATTTAAAGTCTCCCATGAATAGGGCATTTAGTTTACTGATGATTGCCTGTAGTAGGTCTAAGTATGAGCTATGGAATTATTGGGACATAGAGGGTGACCTATAGCCTGCCAGGATATGGAATGGGACTTTGTCTATGGTGAATTGCTCATGGAAAAATGCCAGGACATTTTCCCATTTAACCAACATAGAGCTATACTTGTTGCTAAAGTAGACTGAGACTCCTCCACCTTTTCTCTCCCTGTCTGTGCACTTGATGGTCTAAATGTGTGGTGGCGCTGAAGCCTTGCACTGCCAGAATACTTTCTATGGACTTAAACCATGACTCAGTAATGGCACAGATGTCTATATTCACCAGAGTAAGGAGAGGTTGTAAGGTGTGGAGTTTCTTGTTTAGGCTTCTGGCATTGAGTAGTAAAATCTTTAGGTTTCTTTGTTTTTTTTTTTTTTTTTTTTGCAATATCAGTAGGTTTGTCAATTTGGCATTGCCTAAAAGAGGCTCTGGGAGGGTGGATAAAGTTTTAGTCAATATTTAGAAGCCTAGAGGTTTAAGGTGCAGACCATCCTTTGCAAAGCAAAGTGGTTTCTTAATCATATCCTCCCATACTGACAAATATTGAATTCTACTAGAAAGACTCCAAAAAGCTAAGCAAATTATTGAAATAAATCATCTTTTGTTCATGCTGTGGCATCATTCTTAGTGAAAGGAGAATGCTGCTCAATGCAAGGCATATGCCTGCCTGAGACACAAATTCAGAGAGATCAATAATGCCATTCTTAAGTATGTCTCAGGTCATTAACACCCACATGGACTATGATAGAATCATACTGGTACCTGTGGTGTAGTCACTTGAGTGCATGCATAACTTGATGGATCCTGGCTCCAGATAAGCAACTAACCATTATATTCCCCTTAGTCAGTCTGATGATTCGCGCATCTGTATGTTTTACAAAGGAGTCCCCTATAACAAAAGTCCTGAGTAATGTGTTTGCTTTTCTTATGGGCTTTGCTCTGTGGGCTGCATTGGGTGAAAGTGTACATGATGTGCTTGGTGAGGGCTTCAGAGATTGCTGAGGACAGGCATTGCCATTTATAGGTTTATGAGATCTTTGAGATTTGGTAAAATTGTTTTTTAATGCCTCAGCATACATTGGTCTATGTATGTGGTGAGCAGTATGTGTGGTGGATGTAGTGTGTATCCTCTTGAAAACCTTGTTTGTATGTAAGACTTTTGCCTCCAGTAAAATTGTGTATGTGTATCTGTTGTGTACTGTGTTTGCTTCCTTAAAGATTAAATGATTGTCTGTGAGCATGAGACAATTGTTACATTGTCTGAAGATGCCCATATTTACCAAGCTGTCTGTGGAGACATTTGGAAATGCCATATCCATTTTGTCTTGATCTGGATTAGGGTGGGCTACTGTAAGTTGTGGACTGGGTTATACAGAAGTCTCCTTGGGTGATCTCTGGAGTTTGGCACTAGACTATGTTAGATTGTCCAAAGATGTGATAGTAGTGCTGTTTAATATGGAGCCTAGCTGCTCTTAGCTTGTCTCCATGCAGTGGTTTTGATTTATCCACACTAAGTTACAGGTTTCAGTTCAAAGGGAAGTTTTATAGATAAAATCTACTTTCCAAACATTTGTGTATATACAGGGCAAGGAAAGAGGGGAGGGAGGGACTTTGGAAGTCAGATTACCATAAGGGGCATAAGTCAGAGACTCCGGCTTTTAAAACCATAACAGGAAAAGGGTGAAAGGGTTGAGGAAAATTTAGGCTGCAAGAAGCAGACTTCCTAAAGAGGAATCCAATATTAGAGTTGTAGTCCAATTTTAGAATTTCAACAACTTTAGCGTAATGTCTCATTGGGGGATGGAGCAGGCAAAGAACACAGCAAAACAGCATCAACGTAAACAGAAAGGCACTGAAATGCAACTTTAAACAGATAGATGATAATCAAAGGACCATAGCAGCAAAACTGGAATATAAACAGCAAAAATCCTGGAGTAGAATTCACAATACTGCCACTACTACAGTCCCACCACAGACCAATTCACTAGACTATGCAGAAATTTGCAAGTACCACTGCTTCTGGAAAAATGCTACAATAAATAACTAAATGAAGCTCAAATCTGGGATTAGTTCACAGTTCTGCCACAACTATGAATGAAGCTACAAGATTAAGGCCCCAGGCAGGGTTCCAAATACAAACAGCTAGCTTTTACAAGTAATTCTAATTATAGACCTATAAGTGTAGTATAATGTATAAACAATGCTAGAATCTTGCAATAATGCACAATCTTCCCACAACTGCAAATGAAGCTACAAGATAAAAGTCCCAGAACAAAGTACAAAAATGCAAAGAGATACATTTTTGGCTAAAACATGAAAAAAGAAGAAAAGTACAACAATGTATCACCACACAGGTCATTATAAGTGCAACTTAAAATATTTAAGCAGAAATTAAATAAAAGCTTTTTTTCTTCCCTTTTGATAAAAAGCTGGTATCCCTCACTTTAGGGGTTTCCACACTTTTCAGAATCTTGAAGTTTTCATTTCTTTATTTTGACAAGGTTCATTCTAATTCCAGTGAACTTAATGTCTAAAGTGGTTTGTGTCTGTTTAGAACAGCAGCGCACCTTGAATATTCATGAAGGCACACTGCTGTACTTCCTATACAGACAAGAACCATAAATGTGTGCAGGGGGTGTGTCCAAGTAGGACACAAACACTAAACACACCCCTGCACTCAGAAGTGCCATACAGCACTTTCTAAGACAAACTGGCATAATATTTGAGCTTTACTCTAATATTATGCCAGTATTTCAGTGTCCATAGACACTGAAATGAAAAAATGATCATTTCAGTGTCCACGGACACTAAAATAAAATTGGCAACAGGAGAGCAATGCGAGGGGTGTGTGACAGGTTCTGTGACACACCCCCTGCATTGCTAAAATGCCATACAACATTTCTGCAACCTACTCAAGCAGGAAATGTGTGCAAATGCACACATAACAGGGGATAAATCCCCCAAAAGTGACAAAACACACATATAGCCCTCACAAAAATAGAAGGTTGATAGAGAACAGGTCAATGCATTAGCATGACTTATGGAAGGGTAGAAGTCTGAAAGTAAATGTATGCAAATATTTTCTTACAGCAGTGCATGTTGACAAAGGCACAAATAATGGGGGAATAAATAATAAATTAGGGACACACCTGAAAAATTGCCCTCACACACTTAGAAAGTTGATAGATAACAGGATATGTATTAGCAGGAGTCCCTGAAGGATAGAAGCCTGAAAACCAAATGAATGCCATTACTACATGACTGCAGTCCTCAATGAGTTGTCAGAACACAAGACTCACTTACATAACATAATAATATAAAAAAAATATAATTTTTTTTCAAGCCTAAGGAATGTTTAAGTGTAGCTTTATGGCCGTCTGCTTAGCATAGCTTAAATATCCCCTAGGAGATAAATGGAAATAAACAGATGAAATTTCCAAACCGAGATAGTGTAGTGTTTAGAGTTCTGGCTTTGCATGCAGGCTTTCATGGTTTGAATACCAACACAGGTGATTTATTTTTCTATGGGAAAGTAGTGTTAAAGTTATATTTGTAAACTTAAATTATGTAGCAACTGTTTTTCATCAACCAGGGTAGTGTAGCAGGTCCAAAAGGTTAATGTCAGTCTAGAAAAGATGTGAAACCCCCATATAAGCACAGGTGCCCCATACAGTGTAGTCAAACAAGAATATAATTTAATGAAAGCACATAGGGGTAAGTCATGGAAGTTAAGCATAAAATTATAATATGTCAGTAATGAGGAATCAATCCCACAATCCTGATACTTTATAAAATGAAATGTAAGCAATGCTAAGTATTGCTCAGCTATGCAAACGTGGTGTAAGCATTGCTTAAATGTAAATGCTAAGCACTAAGTAGCCCAGCTAAGTGGATTTGTGCATTGGTAAGCAGTGCTCAACATCTATCCCTTTAAGCACTGCCAACCTTAGTTAAGCATGTTTGTCCATTGCTTAGCTTAGCTCAGCATATTCAAAATCATCCAATCATGGCAAAGTACAGGAATTCAGCCCTATTTAAATCTCTCAGGTGGGAATACAGCCATAACCAGTTGTAGCTGATCACTGCAGGCACTGTGGCTGGCGTTGGTGAGGGTACATGCTTTCAGGTGCAGGGTTGGGGCATTCACGAGTCCAGGGTCATGGTTGGACTCCTTGTGAAAGGCCATGAAGGGAGACTGCTGCAGGACCAGTACCAGGGCTCACAATACAAAGCAGAGGCCTGGGACTGTCTCACACAGGATCTCACCAGTGCTACTGGAATCCCTTGAACTGGTGAGCAGGTCCAGCACCATTATGCTGACCTCAAGCATAGGAAGAGGGAGCTCTTTGACCAGTGAACCCAAGATGCACGGGCAAGGAATGTCCCAGAATTGTGTAAGTGTCAGTATCACTTATTGTTCCCCAAAGTCCAGTCTGAGTATATGATTGATAGGTATGCATAAATGTTTCTTTATCTCCTGTACAGCTGCAGATGAGAGGGCTTTGAATGTGGACGCACATGCAAACAGGCTGTTGAGGCTTCACCAGGAGGCTGGTGAGTACAAATCTAGCTTGCAGTATTCCGGGCAAATAAATAGAAAGGAGTAGAATGTCAACTACCAGTAGGTAAAGTGTGTACTGTGAGTAATTAATAAATTACCGTTAGCAGGTTAATAGTGATGTACAGGATATTTAACAATAAAGGTCTCCATAACTTTCAATAAAAGTAAAAGTCCCAGACTGTCGTATTTACTTTGTTATGTTGTGGTAGGAATATAAATGTGTACAGGTTCTGCACAGCAGCCATGATTCTGACAGCAAGAATGAAGTGAGGCTCATCTTATAAAGATTGTGGAGCTGTTAAGCAGGTGAACAGCTATATAAAATGCGCCATGTACCAAGATCTGAACCCTGAATAGTAAGCTGTAAAATCTAATATTTTATGCCCTGCAGCAGTGCTTTGTGTTAACCATTGCTTTCCAGATTGTAATATGTCAAAGTATTCACCCCGGGGATCACTTCTGTGGCTCTGCTCGACAGGGGCACAGGAAAATAATTTTCTTGGGTGGCGAAAGCCAGGGTACATTTTTTGGCTAGGCTTGTATGGGCCCTAGGGCCGATAGCCTAGTACCTACCTATGTATGAATACACAGTACAAGAACTATCTGCCATGCATGAATGTCAGAGCTACAAGGTCAGATTGTGCAAACCAGAGAGTAGTAGGGAGTATAAAGTCAAGCAAAAGTTAGCAATTCCTCAATAGCTCATTGTGCTGAAACACAAGTGTGGTGTACCTGTTTAGCACAAATAGACACGGTTCAAATCCCAGCAGTAGTAATAAACTGAATCTATATTGTCACACATGAATATGGGCAGAAATTGTCAGGTACTGTAAACAGAAATTTCCTCCACAGGTCTGCCAGGTAAGGAAATGTTTGTAGTATCTGTAGGAAGGGTTCACTAATATACTGTGTATAACACTTCTACTGTCCAACCCCAAGGCTACAAATGACAGCAAAATAAGCGTGTACAGCAAGAGCTTTTTCCTGATACATGTTTCTCAACTGTCACGCTGTCATGGCTAGTGGCCACTGCTGCCAATAACCAGGATGACAGAAATCCTGGCAAAGTATGTCAGTAGCACACGCACACAGCATGAGTGCAGGACACCCCATTCAGTGTCACATATGTAACCCTGAATATGTGAATGTGTGTAGGAAAAGTCAGGTATTGTTAACAGAAATTTCCTCCAAAGGTCTGCCAGGTAATGAAATGTTTGTAGTAGCCATAAGAAAACATTACTAATATACTCTGTGTACAGCACTTCGGCTGTCCAACCTCAGGCCATAGGTACATGTAAAGTGAGGTCAGACCTGGAAAGTAATGAGTAAAGTACTGAGCAGTATACTTGTGAAAAACAGAAGTCTATACAGTTGTTAATTGCCAACTCTCTCTCCCCCACCCCTATCTGCATCAATAATGTATACACATAAATAATGGTATCTCTTTCTCCAAACCTACTGTTGGAACTTGTGTTTTATTGTTCTACAAATATTGAATTGCTTGAATATTAATGAACCTTGTTCAAATAGTATAATTGGTGGCCTGTTGCTGTCAGTGTAACTTGCATTCTGTTATAATGCCCACTGCGGTTCCATATATGCATGTGTTCTGTTTGCTATGCAACTGTTTCAAAACTGTTTTATGGGGTCAATTGGAACAACCATGCATCCTGTTATAATTAATCTTGAAATGTGTTGTTCATGACTAACCAACACATTTTTTTAAAACCTGAACACCATAGCACATCTGGGAAGGTAGAACCCAGTGGATCCACCTGTCCCACCTCATCTGGCCATGGCACCGGGTCCCAGCATGTCTGGGACCCAACCCAGGCCTTACTCTTCCATTGGTCTTGCACCACCTTTGGGTGGAACAACCTCAGGGGATGGGGCCCCCCCCCGGGAGCAGGCCTGGAGAGGAGACCATCACCCGTAGTCAGGTCCAGGGATTGGTGTGCAGTATCCTCCAATCAGAGTTCGGTGATCAGCTATGCCAGCTTAAGGGCCACCTGGCACAACTTGAGGGTGAGCCTGCCCCTCCTGTTCAGCCCCCAGCACAGCCACCTTCAGGGCTGTGAAGGCACAATGGTGACTCCCCATGGGTGGGGACCTCAATCCCACTGTATCCATTTGGGGGCTCATGTGCATCCGATTCTCAACCACCCTCCCCGTTCAAGGTGTTTACCCCTCACATTTGTCATATACCACCCCTGTCTGCTATCTTCTCTGTCTTCCTACCCAACTTACTTCTCCAAATGTATCTACTATTTTTCCCCAACATCCCACTCTCACCTTAACAAAAAAGGGCAATCTATTCCCCCCAAAAAATTACGCCCCATACATAGCTGTCCATTTCACACACATGTCCACTGGACACATGTAATATGGTCCAATTGGCATGACAACACATTACTGTTGTCCTCACCCCTGTCTCAGGGGTCTGAGTGTCCAAATTCACTTCCAAATTCTGTTGACATTCACAGCTGTTGCTGTAGAAGAAATGGACAGCTATGGACCTTTCCTACACCCATCTTATAGGTTCATAGGTAGATACTAGGCTATCTGCCCTAGGGCATTTATAAGCCTAGCCAGAGTGTATTTGGCTTCTGCCTCCCTATTAGATTAGCCTACTGTGCCTCTGTAAAGTAGGTCACAGAAGGTACCCTTTTAAGATTAGTTTACTGTGCCTCTGTCTAGCAGGGACACAGGAGAGATCCCAGGGGTGAATTTGCGATTTCCCATCCACGCGTCCAAATTTTGCTTGAAGAGGGTCATCGAGGGGCTATGTCTGACATGAATTGGGATTCTATTCCAGAGTGAGGGGAGCCTCTGGGAGATTAATCTGTCCCTCCGGCATGTCCTATTTATTTTTGTGCTGAGGTTTAGGTCCCTGGAGTGTGTAGCTCTAAGGGACTTGGATTTTTTGAGGTGGAGCATGTCCATTAATTCTGGGTTTGACATGGCTTTGTACGTCAGGCATAGATCGCCTCTGAGTAGGCTGTAAGCAACTGAGTAGAGCTGGTGTTTCTTTAGTCGAGCTGCATAGGACATCTGTTTGTAGCCCATGATCCTCTTGGTGAGGTACTTTTGGGGTCTCTCCAGTTGCTGCAGGTGTCGGGTAAGGTACATCCCAAAAGGGCATTGTATTCAATTATGGGCCCGATGAGTGACAAGTAGAGGGGCACAATGACCTCTCTTGATGTAGATGCGAACCTTTTCATGATAAGGTGGGCTATATAGAAGGTCTTTCTAACCACTTTGGCAATGTGATTATCAAAGGAGAGATTACTATCTACGTTGGTCCCCAAATCTCTAATTACTTCTTCTGTACTTAATGGATTACCAACTATGTGGTAATTTGTGGGCACCTTGTTTTTCCCAAAGGGGATGACTATGCACTTTTTAGCATTTAGCTTGAGGCTGTGGTTCTGGTACCAAGCATCCGTCTCTGTGAGACCCTTTTGGAGGATGCTTGTGTCACCTGGAGATTTGATTATGGCCCCCAGTTTGCAGTCATCTGCGAACTTTGTCAGCCATAATCCCCCCGTGTTAGCCTGAATCTCAGAGAAGTATATACCGAACAAGAGAGGTCCCAGAACTGAGCCCTGTGGGACGCCACTTGTAACTGGTTTGGATTCGGACATGGCACCTGCGATTCTGACCATGTGGGTTCTATCTCTGAGCCAGTTTGCAACCCATCTTGTGATATAGGGGTTGATAAGCTGGTAAGCTTATTTATGATGCCCGAGTGGGGTATTGTGTCGAAGGCTTTTGCGAGGTCCAGGTAGGCTGTGTGGACTACCTTGCCCTAATCTATGGCTTTGGTAACTGTTTCAAAGAAATCAACTAGGTTTAAGAGGCAAGATCTGCCCTTAACAAAGCCGAAATGGGTAGGGTCCAGTGTCTGGAGGCTCCCAATGTCTTTGTTTATGAGTTCCATGATAATACACTCCATAGCTTTACAGACCAGACTAGTCAGGCTTATGGGGCGATAGTTTCCGGGGTCCATTGTGGCACCACCATTGTGGAGTGGGACCACTGTAGCTATACGCCATTCTTTGGGTACATATCCTGTAGTACGGCTAAGTTTGAACAGTGACTTAATGTGAGGGTTCAGTTCTTCTTAGAGCTCATGTAAGACACAGCCGGGGACACTGTCCGGTCCCATAGATGCTGTGTTTTTTGCTTTGGAGAGGGCAGCTTTCACCTGTGCATCTGTGATGTCAGGGGAGGTTACATTCAGTTGGGATAGGCGTTTGCTCCTTTGGGGGGGAGAAGTTTGTGCTGAATCTGTCTGCCAGGATGTTGGCTATGTCTGTAGGTTTGGTATATTTTGTACCGTTATGCAACAATTCAGAGCATATCTGGGAGTTTCCGCCCATGTTTCTGACATAACTAAAGAAGGCCTTGTGATTATCTTTAGTGTCTAGGGCAATTTTTCTTTCGAAACTGGCCTTTGATGATTTTATGAGGGATCGAAGTTTCTTGCTAATACTGATCAGAGATGCCTTCCCTTTTTGGGATTTTGCTCTGTCATGTAGTAGCTTCCTCCTTCTGTTGTATAGCTTATTTATGGCTGGGGTCCACCAGACCGGTCTCCTGTTTTTGGAGGAGTGAGTCTTGGTTTTATTTGGGATAGCACGATCCATGCATTCCTGCAGGTGCTCATAGAATGCATTTGTAAAGGATTCTGCAGATTGGGCTGTATTATCCTCTGGCCCAGGGGCTTTGAAGGATTCCACCTCAGTCTTGAGAAGTGCAAAGTTGGCTTTGGAGAAATTCTTTACAGTGATTTCCTTGGCTGGAGGTGGGGACGGGATATGGATGTCCAGGGAAATTTGTTTATGGTCTGATCTTACCAATGAGGGGTTTACCTCTGGTGTGGAACATAGAGTCCCCATGTTGGTGATGGCCAGGTCCAATATGTTGTTCCCTCTTTTGGGAGTGGTGACCAGTTGTTCCATTGCGTTAGAGTTTATAAATTCAAGGAACCATTGGCCGAGGGTGTTTGGGCTTGAGTAGTTTTCCCAGTCAATGTTTGAGTAGTTGAAGTCACCCAATAACATAGTGTTTGGAGCGACCTTCATATTCTCCAGTGTTCTCAGGAATGCCAAGTGGGGTTCCTGTAATAGGAAGGGTGTTCTGTAGCAGGCTACAAACTGAAAGGCAGATTTGCCCGCTGTTAGTTGCACATGGATGGTTTCCAATGCTTAGTGCAGTGCCACTAACCTGGAGGTATAGGTATCTTTGATGAATATAGATACTCCCCCTCCTTTTGTGCTTCGGTCCAAGTTTTGTGGCCGAAACGCATGGTATGAGTTATAACCTGGTAGTGCTGGGGTGCTCTCAGGAGCCTTGAACCAGGTTTCTGTTACTGCACAGACATCGATTTTCTCCATACTGAGGAGAGTCTCGAGTGTGTGCATCTTGAGGTTTAGACTTCTGGCATCGAGTAGCATTACCTTTAGTTTTTTTATCTTTGGGTTGTCTATAGAGGTGGGCTTGTCCTTTGAGCCTTGCCTAAAAAAAGCACTATGGGGGTGGCAAGAGCCTTGGCCAGTATACAAAAGCCTAAGGGTGACAGGTGCAAGCCGTCCCTAGCGAAGCAACGTGGCTTGTCGAGCATGTCATCCCAGGCTGACAGACACTGGATCCCCTTTGAATGACACCAATACTTTAGCCAGTTGTTGAAACTGATCATTTTGTCTTTATACTGTGGCATCATTCTTGGTGAGGGCAAGATGCTACTCAAGGTCAGGGACATACCAGCCTGGGCTACCTGGTCAGAGAGCTCCTCTATGTCTCTTTTCATGTAGTCCAGGGAGGTACATCTCAGGTCATTCACACCAGCATGGACAATGACGGAGTCATACTTGTACTTGCTTTGGAGTGACCTGAGTGCTTGCGTTATGTTGCGAATCCTGGCACCCAACAGGCAGCTTACAGTGACCTTCTCCTTGTTCAGTCTGGTGAGTGGGATGTCAGTGTGCCTCACAACAGAGTCTCCTATAACAAGTGTATTTGGTGTGTTGTTTGGCCTTATGGGCTGTGACTGTGAGGCACACTGATTTTGTGAGATATGTGATTTGTGGGTATTGTTGAGGGGTGGCTGTTGCTTGGATATCTGCTTAGGAGGTCTTTGCTGTTTAGGCAGATTTTTATTTAGAGCCTCCAAGTATGTTTTTGTGTGTTTATGTGTTGGGTATGCAGATGCAATAGGTCTGTGTGAGACTGGATTTCTGGTGTGGGTGGTTACCTTTTCCTACTGACTGTGCCAGTCTTGGGTTGAGAGAGCTCTGCCTCCGGTTTGGCTGTGTAACTGCATCTCTCACATGTATTAGAGTTTGTTGGAAGGAGGAGAGGGTTGTCTGTGTACATAAGGCAATTGTAACATTGCCTCAAAATTCCCAGATTCACCAGCTGGACTGGAGAGTAACCTTGAAACTGACCCTTGGACATACCAGATTAGTATAGGGAACTGTTTTTTACTGATCAGATTAGGGAAGGGAACTGATTTTTCACTTGATCAGGAAGGACCAATCGGGAGTCTAATACTTATGAGAAGTCAAGGAGGGTGTAGTGCTTTAGTTAGTTAGTGTTTCCTTATAAGAGCTGAGCAAGTGCAGGGCTTTAGAAAGAGAATAGAGTGATTACTTTGAGAGTTTGAACAGTTCTAAGGGAAAAAGTGAAGAGCAGACTTTGTGGAGCCTGGAATACTTTAAACCTGTTTAGGTGACGCTGCTCAGTGTGCAAAACCATGCAAAAAGAGAGTTGTAGGGTTTTAAGAGAGAGAGATCAAGGAGTTTAGAATTGACCCAAAATGGCCAATAAAACTACAGCTTCTAGGTAGTAACCACTCCTCCAGGGACAGGCAGGCTGTTCAGTGTTAACCACTCCCACTGGTGAACACAGAGACTTCCCTTTAGCCCAAGCAAGCACTGGCCTTCTAGAAACTTCCAAACAGTTCAGAACAGCAAATCTGTAACTGAACTTTCTTAACTTTCAGAAAGTGGGAAAAAAGCAAGATTTTTTTTTCTTTTTGTTGTAGTTTAAAGGTAGCAGAGATACACAAGCAGCAAAATAATCACAACAGTGCAATAAATGACCCCACTCTTGAGTGCTAGGTCAAAATCATGTAAAATGCAGTTTTTAGAGAAAAAAACAATTTTAAATTAAGTGCAGCACAGGAAATGCAGTAAACAGGCTCTAGATGTGTTCCAAGTACTGTTACTGTTACAGATATAAACTTTAGCAAGCAGGAAAATGCCAAAAAATAGGCGACAAAGCAGTAAAACTTAACAAAAAATCAGAAGAAAATACTTAAAATCACAAAAGTGGCTCCTTTTCTTCTCTCAGCATTTTCTCCCCTTGGTAGGTGCTTCAGCAACAGCTAGCAAGCCTGAAAAGATGCCAAAACCATGAGGCAGCCTGGTTTAAAGAGAGAGAGATCAAGGAGTTTAGAATTGACCCAAAATGGCCAATAAAACTGCAGCTTCTAGGTAGTAACCACTCCTCCAGGGACAGGCAGGCTGTTCAGTGTTAACCACTCCCACTGGTGAACACAGAGACTTCCCTTTAGCCCAAGCAAGCACTGGCCTTCTAGAAACTTCCAAACAGTTCAGAACAGCAAACCTGTAACTGAACTTTCTTAACTTTCAGAAAGTGGGAAAAAAGCAAGATTTTTTTTTTTTTCTTTTTTGTAGTTTAAAGGTAGCAGAGATACACAAGCAGCAAAATAATCACAACAGTGCAATAAATGACCCCACACTTGAGTGCTAGGCCAAAATCAGGTAAAATGCAGTTTTTAGAGAAAAAAAATATTTTAAATTAAGTGCAACACAGGAAATGCAGTAAACAGGCTCTAGATGTGGTCCAAGTACTGTTACTGTTACAGATATAAACTTTAGCAAACCGGAAAATGCCAAAAAGTAGGCGGCAAAGCAGTAAAACTTAACAAAAAATCAGAAGAAAATACTTAAAATCACAAAAGTGGCTCCTTTTCTTCTCTCAGCATTTTCTCCTCTTGGTAGGTGCTTCAGCAACAGCTAGCAAGCCTGAAAAGATGCCAAAACCATGAGGCAGCCTGGTTTTAAGAGAGAGAGATCAAGGAGTTTAGAATTGACCCAAAATGGCCAATAAAACTACAGCTTCTAGGTAGTAACCACTCCTCCATGGACAGGCAGGCTGTTCAGTGTTAACCACTCCCACTGGTGAACACAGAGACTTCCCTTTAGCCCAAGCAAGCACTGGCCTTCTAGAAACTTCCAAACAGTTCAGAACAGCAAATCTGTAACTGAACTTTCTTAACTTTCAGAAAGTGGGAAAAAAGCAAGATTTTTTTGTTTTTATTTCTTTTTGTTGTAGTTTAAAGGTAGCAGAGATACACAAACAGCAAAATGATCACAACAGTGCAATAAATGATCCCACACTTGAGTGCTTATCCCTAGCTACCTTTCATACTGTACTTCCCTCTGTGTGCCCCTTTTTCACCACTTTCCTATCACCCTTATTATTAGCGCGAAGGTAAGCAAGAGTAAGTGCCACTAAGTGAAGCCAAAATGGATTAACTGTGTTTTAGCATCACTTAGCGTCACACAAACCTGCTTACAACTACTTAAAAGTGCCTTAATCACTCTGTATCCAACAGCAAAATTATCAGCACTGTAAAGTCCTGAAACCAGGACACTGTGCTCTATCATCACATTAACATACCACTACACCATCTGAGCTGTGGAAAAAAGAAGTTATGTACCTACCATAACGTTCCATGTTAGTTGTCTTCATCTCGCCTTCCTTCTTGCTGGTTGGGGTCGGAGCTGATCCTTGGCTCTGGCTCGGCCATCTTCAATAGCTCGAGAGCTGTTTACTGGCTCGAGGCTACCCCTTATCCCATAATGCCTAGCAATAGCTACCCAGATCTCATTTGAAATAGCTAACTCCAGACATAACAACATAATAAACCAGTCAAGAATCAGCTGACTATACCTGCCATATTCTCTTAAGTCAATAAAGGAAACAAGAGAACACACAGCCAGTGAAACTTAGAAAAACTCCTCTCAATCCACTACAACAGGGGGATGGAGGGTGGGACGCAAGAAGGAAGGTGAGATGAAGACAACTAACATGGAACGTTATGGTAGGTACATAACTTCTTTATGTTAAGTTGTCTATCTCGCCTTCATTCTTGCTGGTTGGGACAGCGTCCCTATCACCTAAAAACCTGGGTGGCTCAGTGGAAGAGACTCTTCAGAACAGTGGAACCAAAGTGTGCTCCTGGAGACCATATCCAACTTGTAATGAGAAATAAAGGTATGAAGGTTTGCCCACGTGGCAGCTGCACAGATGGAATCCATGGGCAACCTAGACTGGAAGGCTACAGAGGTAGCCAAGGCCCCAGTAGAATGACCTTTCGGTTTAATAGGTAATTTTTTGTTCCTTAACTGATAAATGAAAGAAATAGTGTGTGACAACCATCTGGACAAGGTTACCTTGGAAACTGGGAGACCTTGTTTGCCCAAGGTGTAAGAGAGGAATAGTTGGTCCGACGTCTTTACTTCTTTAGTTCTGTGCAGGTAAAAACACAATTGCCTATAAACGTCCAATTGGTGTAGTTTGTATTCTGCCTTGTTGGTATGATTAGGGAAAAGCACAGGAAAATCTATAGATTGGTTTAAATTACTTTCTGAGCAGACTTTAGGGAGAAATGAGGGATTAGTCCTCAGAGCAACCCTGTCCTTATGAAAAACCAAGTATGGAGGATGAACACATAGCGCCTGAAGTTCGGAGACACATCTGGCTGAAGTAATAGCTACCAGAAAGAGTGTCTTCCAAGATAGGAACTTGATAGAGCAGGAAGCTGCTGGTTCAAAAGGGGGCAGAATTAAGGAGGTTAGGACTAAATTAAAGTCCCAAGGAGGAGGAGGATCTCTCACTGGAGGCCTAAGAAGAGTTGACCCTCTCAACAAAGCTTTACATAGCTTATGAGACATAATGTTAGAGCTTGAAAAACCAACATGAAAGTTAGAAATGGCTGCCATGTGTACCCTGATTGTAGAAGAAGCGGACTCGGAATGAAAAAGTTGAGCTAGGAATTCCAAGGTTTCGTGGACTGGGGCTGAAAAGGGATCCACATTCCTAGTCTTTGCTCAATAAGAAAAATGTTTCCATTTGCTAGCCTAAGTTTTCCTCGTTGTAGACTTGTGAGAGGAGATGAAAATGTCACAGACTGCTGGGGAAATAATGGGAAGCCTGGCTAAGGTTGGAAGTGGAGCAACCAAGCTGTGAGCTGGAGAGTTTTGAGGGATTGATGCAACCCACTTGATTGATGAACCAGATTATCTGGAATTGGGTCCAGAGACCAGGGTTGATCGAGAAGGTAACAGTGCAGGAACGGGAACCATATCTGTCGAGGCCAGTAGGGAGCAATGAGGATCATTTTGCAACCCAATGATATTGCTTTCTGTATAAGTTTCGGTATCAGAAGGAAAGGAGGAAAGGCATAAAGAAGTCCCTGGGGCCAATCGTGGACTAGAGTGTCTCTGGGTGTGTGACCCGGAAGCAGAAGAAGGGAGAAGTAGTTGCTGCATTTGCTGTTGAAGGGGGTGGCAAAGAGATCGCAGCAAGGCTGTCCCCATTTGCAGAAAACAAGATTCACAACTTCCTAATTCAGAGACCACTTATGAGGCATGAGAATAGCTCTGCTGAGACTGTCCGCTATGACGTTGGATCTCCCGGGGATGTGCATCACAATCAGAAAATGTTGGGATGAAATCTCCCACTGCCAAAGTCTGAGTTCTTCTAGACACAGGGGGTAGGACATGGATCTGCCCTGATTGTTAATGTACCACACCACTGACCGTTATGAATAGCAATGGTCCCAGGAGGAACAGAGTCTTGAAGGGCTTGCAACGCCAGGAGCACAGCTCTCATTTCCAGGACATTTATGTGCAGATGGTACTTGTGAGGTTGCCACATGCCTTGGACTGTCCTGCCCAGATAATGCCCCCCCACCCTATCAGGGAGTTGTCTGTCATTACTGTGGCTACCGGAGGGGGTTGTATGAAAGGTCTGCCCTGAGTAACTAGTGGGGAGACCATACACCAAGAAAGATGTCTTTTGCATGCATCCGTGAACATGATCTTGCAAGTCATGGGTAGCTCTTGGAAAGACCACTGCGTAAACAGAAGCCACTGAAGAATCCTCATATGAAAGCATGCCAGTGGGATTAGGAGAATGGCTGCTGCCATGGAACCCAGAGATTGAAGGACGTACCTGACTTGGATCCCTTTGCTCTGCATCAAAACCTGTACCTGCTGATGAATTGTGGACACCCTTTCTGGTGGTAGCCTTGCAAACATATCCCTTGTGTCTAAGTCTGCTCCTATGTAAGTGATAGATTGACAGGGCAACAAGGCAGATTTTTTGAAATTTATTGTGATGCTGAGCTGTGAGAAGATTGTGATTGTGTACTCCCATGCTTGTATGATTTGATGCCTGGTGGTAGCAGTAAGGAGTCAGTCATCTAGATACGGAAACACCTGGAATCCTTGATGCCTCAGATGAGCCGTGACCACTGACATACATTTTGTGAACACCCTGGGGGCTGTGGTGAGACCAAAGGGCACAGCTCTGAACTGATAATGACTGGCCCCCAGCCGGACATGAAGATATCTCCTGGAGCACCTGTCCATCTTTATATGGTAGTACGCATCCTGAAGATCTATAGAGCACATACAATTGTCCTGACCCAGAAAGGGTAGAATGGACTGAAGCATGACCATCCGAAACTTCGTTCTTTGTACAGACCTGTTTAGTATGCTGAGATCAAGAATCGGTCTCCAGTCCCCTGTCTTTTTTGGTACTAAAAAGAACCATGAGTAAGTTCCGGATCCATGCTGGTCTGCCGGGACTTCCTGGATGGCTCTTTTTTCTAGCAGTTTTGAAACTTCTATTACTGCTTGCTCCTTCAGATTGGGTGGAACATCTGGGAGGGTCTTCCTTGACTGTAAAGGGGGCTGATGGAAGGAAATTTTGTAACCTCTGGATATAACGGACCGTACCCATCTGTCTTGTGTTAAACTTTGCCAGGCTTTTGGGTACAGCGAAAGTCTTCCCCCGACTGCCTACAGAGTTGAGCAACCAAGCAACCCTTCAGGGATGCTGGAAGGGCTTATCAGAGAAGGATTCTCTGTTGCCCTGATTCTGCGGACCCCCTCTGCCATGAGGGCAGCATCTATTTCTATTGTTTCCCCCTCTGCCTCTGGAAGAAAAATCACTACGTGTGTCAGGCAAGGCTCCCTGAGATTTATGGAACCACATCTTCCCACTCTTCTGACCCTTGGGGTAGGGTCTACAGGGAGTGGAAAAATGGACTCCCATGGCAGAGAGAGTCTTGCCTTCTTGCTCACACCTAGTCAAAGTGTCTTTCACCTGTGGTCCAAAAAGAAAGGAACCATCAAAGGGGATGTTGGTGAAGGACGCTCGAAAGGGTTCCGCAAAGTTACACAGCTGCATCCAGGCATGCCTCCTAAGGGCCACCCCAGTACCAGTGGCTCTACTCGCCCCATTGGCTGCATAGGAAATGAGCCTCATGGAGGAGTTAACAACAGAATTAAGCATCGCTAGCTAGGAAGCTACCTTGGCTTGTGCTCCCTCAGCTGCTGGATCTTGGAGGGTATCTCCGAGCTCTTTAAGGAGATCCCTTTGAAGTCGGGTAAAATGACACAGGTAGTTCAGTGACCTCATAGAGAAGGTCGCTGAAGCAAACATTCACTTCCCATATCTGTCCATCATCCTAGACTCCTTGTTAGGGGGATGGACAGATGAAGAGGTCTCCGCTAACTCTTTTTTGGTGGCTGCTGCTACCACCATAGCATCAACAGGGACACCTTTTGAAAGAAACTGCTTATCCTGGGGTGCTGTAATAAATTTACTAGGTCTCCACGGAGTTGGTTCCAGTGTATCCAGAGCTGACCAAGCCTTTTGAGCCACCACTGTCATAAGTGGATCGAAAGGCAGAGACACCCAGGAGGTGGAAGGTCGGGAATCAAAGGTATCCAGAAATACAGACTCATCCTCAGAAGGGGCTAGGGGATTCCAGTTCCCCCTCTGCTTAAGCATTTCTAGGATGCCCAAGAAGGAAACATCTTCAGAGGGGGATCTCTGGGATCCTTCCGAATCATCTAAGTCTTATCAGAAGTGACTGACTCAGGGGAGGCAATGTGCTTCCTCTTACACTTCTTCTTCCGAGGGGGCTCTTCTGAGTGATCAGGAGAGGCCTCAGAAGAGGAGGAAACACCCAATGTGGTGTTCCCTATGCTTAGGGTCTGGAGGAGGAGCAGAGGGTGGCACAGGCACTACAGGGTATGGAACCGGTGGGGCTGATAGCGGAGCTGCCTCAGGGGACAGCACACTCCGCATGACATCAAAGGCATCCCTGCCATGATGCAGAGAAAGCTCCGGTTCTGAAGAAATAGAAATCTTTCTCCGCACCCAGGGAGACAGCTCTGAGGCCGATGTAGGAGCCGAGCTCACCTGCGCCGAAGCTCCGAGAGGGAGAACTGGGTCAGACAAGGGTCCGATGCCACTTGCCCCCTCAGAGCTGATGAGGGAGCCCTGGTGTCCAGATCCCTCGATGGAAGGCACCACTGAGGGAATCGGAGCTGACGTCGGAACCGAAGGAGATAGAGTTATCGGAGCCAATGGTTCCACTACTCGAACCCCAACGAACTCCGGCTCTGAACTCACTGGAGTCAGAGGAGGAACATCAAAAGAAGTGGATGGAGCCGATACCTGTTGAGAAGGGCTGAACAATTTGGCTAGTGCCTGCAACTTTAGCAACCTACTGACCACTCTCTCCACATCGTGATCTGACAGTCTAGAGGATCGAGAGGAGTGAGAGGATCAGTAACTATGCTCGCTCTGAAGTAAAGGAGACCAAGGAGCCAAATGCACCGATTCTAGTGAAGGGGACCTCAGCCTCTTGTGGCTCCATGATGGCTGCGAAGCCTCTGATGGAGCCGACGGGGAGATTGTCTTGTCGGTGCCAACCAGATCCGATGTAAAAGGTAAATCCTGAACCGAAGACGGCTCCGAACTTGGAGCCGATGGCTTAGTGGATTTAGGGGAATTCACAGGCTGTGAGCTCTTGGCTGGTGAATCCTGGGGTTGTAAAAGACCCCCTAAGAATAAGCTTATTCTTACGCTCCTGCAGGACTCTTGGACTAAAGGCATGGCAAATAGAACAAGAGTCCTGCAGGTGCACAGCGCCTAAACAATAGACGCAAGAAGTGTGCCCATCTGTCAGAGATATTTTCTGACAGCATGAGTAGCACTTCTTGAACCCAGAAACCTTGGATTCATTTGACATCCTTAAAAGTAGAAGGAAAACCAATTATAACAATAACAACCAGAAGCAATATACAGTCTACAAAAAACACACTACTAGAAAGACTATAGCTAAAGGTTTTTTTTTTTTTTTTTTAAGATAATAGGAAAGCCTCTAACTTAAATGGCTAGCCTATAAGAGAAAGGAAAAGGAAAGCCTCTTACTTAAATGGCTAACCTGACAAGAAGAGGTAGAGGGGAGGGGATGGGGAGAACTCTCTAAGTTAAACGAGTTCTACAAGATAAGGGAGGGATACTATAAGCTAAACAACTATCTATCACAAAAAACAAAACTATTGTTAATAATAAAATACTAGAAGGGTTGAATTTTAGTGAAGAAAGTTATACAAAAAACTTTATACAAGCCTGAGCCAGAAAAACGACACCTCGCAGCTGAAGCGGTAAACGAGATCTGGGTAGCTATTGCTAGGCATTATGGGATAAGGGGTAGCCTTGAACCAGTAAACACCTGTCGTGCTATTGAAGATGGCCAAGTCAGAGCCGAGGATCGGCTCCGAACCCAACCAGCAAGAACGAAGGCGAGATAGACAACTTAACATCTGTTGTTACTTTTTCAAGCTTATTATGGAGTTTGATCATTTAACAGTAATAAAAAAACATCAGTCCCAAGTCTAGAACCCAGGACCCTGTACACTACAGTCAGGACAATATACTACTACACCATCTAAGCTGCAGGAATTACTGTTGCTTTTTCAAACTTATCATGCAATAGAGACATACAACAATACTGAGAAAGCACTGTGGAATCATTCATGTGCTGTATATAGACATACACACACACACACACACACATATTATATATATATATATATATATATATATATATATATATATATATATAGGGTCTATATCATAATATCAAAAGGAACGAAGCTCGAATGGCTTAAATATCAAAATTGCCATTCATCAATTTGTTTTTTGCGAGATTGCGGTACAGTGAAGATCAGGCATTTTGCCCTTTTCTCACTGTAATGTGATCTTGGAGTTGTTATATATCATTAGCGGGGGTGTGGGGAGGGTGCAGTCCCCCCACAAAAGCGATTTCAATGAACAGCAATTTCAATATTTAAGCCATTCGAGATTTGTTCCTTTCAATGTTATGA
>NC_056726.1:366007310-366029810 GCF_019279795.1 Protopterus annectens | reverse complement strand
TAGGGGATGAAGTAACAATTTTAAAAATATAAACTGATTTTTTACGTAACAATTGTTCTTTTATAACTGTTTGATCAAACTAAGAAACAGACTTTTTCCAAAACAGTACCTTGTAACCCACTACTGTCCCCATAGTGAGATTTATTAAAATGTACAGCTATAGAACTGTCTTCTTTCTTATTAGTAATATCTCTCTCATGTTCTAACAGCCTAATTTTAAAACACTTCTTACTCACCCTCACATAAAATTTATTACAAGGGCATCTAAGAGCATTCTCTATACACTGTCCTCTTGACTGTACAGAGTTCCACATGTTGTCCAGCCTTTGCCCTCATATTTATGGCCCCTACCCCACAACATGTGTGGGATTCCACATCATCACTGGGATGATATCAGGAATGGCAGCACTAAATAATGATAGACCATACATATCAACCTCTTACCGCATGACATCTGAACAAAGCCTGACATAATTGGGAGGCAGAGGCCCAAAAACAGGGCATATTTGAAATATTGCTGTTATACACTGAGAAAGTTGCTGGTGTTACAGGGTTTGTTGTAACATATCTTTTCTAAGGGATATGAAGTCAGAAACACAAATGGATGCTGGCATTTACTGACTGCAATCCCCAGAGTATGCTACTCATTTGTCAAGGACAACAACTGTCTGTGGAACAGACCAAACATAACATGCAAACCTCTGGCCATTATGTGGATATCCCTACAGTTGAGAGCTATGCAGACACATAACATTGTTAGACTGAAATCCATGCAGAACTAGCATGTCCAGATAAACCCTGCTAAAATAGCAGTATTCAAACCATATAACAGTAATACTTACATTCTGTCCCTAAGTCTGGAACCTTCTCCACCATTTAGTTGGCCTGTCTCCACAAGTCTTGTTGTAAGAGGTATTTCCACCTGCCATCTGTAACGCTGTAGCTCACACACCTCCATGATGTCCCCCTCACAGGCAAGGTAATGGGCCAATGCCCACGTGAACTACCCAATTATAGGAGTGTTTTGCCATGACAATGGCTATTGGAATAACTACACAGCTGCTTTGCATGCATTTAGCAAGTGGGGAACACCAACTGGTGCACAGGCCGTCACCTGGTCATGAGCATTACCTACAAAAGTCAAGCTGCCCCCTATTCAAACCAGGTCTATACCTCCAGCTGAGAGACACAGACAAATCAAGAGAAAAACAGAGAGAGAGACTGTACATCAACAGTCAAAACCGAAGATATTATCTTACCCAATCTATTTCCAAAAAAAAAAAGTATGTGAAACAAGTAAGCATGTAATTGAATGCAGTAGGTGGTCTATATTAATGGGAAATAGGAAGCTGAAAGAATATGTCTCAACAAGACTTGCTGTACTGATATACTGCTGAACAGCACATATGGCCTTAGCATCTGGCTCTGTCTGCAGTGACATAGGTCACAGCTCAGGCCACTGACTCACCTCAAGAAAGGACAGCTCACATCTGACAACTACTGGAGTGTCTGTCAAACACTACTGACTGTGCTACTACTAGGCCAGCTACTGGGATGTTGTACATATCCATATGTTACCTGTGAATATAACTATGATACATGTTTGTTTTGTATATCTAAGAGACCTATACAGAGCATGTACATAGTAAAGTACTGCTGCAGAAGTGTGTGTTGATCTGTATGTGATATAGTGAAGTCATACCATTCAACTGTCCACTGTTCCACTGGACAATAAGCACATGTGTGCCTGATATCTGTAGTCACTTACACATAGAGTTGTGTTATGTCAGGCAAACCATTGGCAATTCTGTGAACACTGACATCATAACATAATAGCCTAGTTATGAATGTCGGACATCATCCGGGTTATTACTGTGATAACAAAGCCCACTGTGCAATCAACTTACTTATGTATGTTACATCAATATTAATACGGTGTCAATATTGATGTGCCTTTGCCACCCATTTATGTCTGCCATTGTCCAGATGTCCCACTATAACAGGTTGAGAGGTATGACTGAGCAGCATGACTGTAAATACAGTGTGTCATACTAATATAGAACAGAAATGTATACCAGGTATCACCTGAGCATATGTATGTATGCGTATGTTCAGCTGGAAGGCAAAAAACAACTGACATGGGTTGCAAGTAGTCAGGTAAATAAGTTGTGCATGTTGTACATGGGTATAATATCAGTTTCAGTGCATACAACAGACACATATGTCTAAAGCTACTGGTTGTTGCATTGCCCTGACACAGATATGGGTACTAGAATAGGCATGATTATCAGGTTGTAATCGGGGAAGTGTCCAACTGTGTTGTGACCCTCTGTCCATGCTTAACACAAACAGCTATATGAGCACCTACATACAGTGGATATCAAAAGTGTACACACCCTTTTAAAATGCCAGGTCTGTGTGCTATATGAAAATGAGACCACAGAAAATCATTTCAAAACATTTCTCACCTTGAATGTGACCCATAACCTGTACAATTCTATTGAAAAATAAATAAATCTGTTAGGGGAGAAAATATAAAATATAAAAATCTTACTATAAGCTGGTTGCATAAATGTGCACACCCTAAACTAATACTTTGTTGAAGCACCTCTTGCTGTAATCACAGCATTCAGTCTTCTTGGGTACACACATGCCATCAATTAAAGAGACTGATTAACCCCAAATAATGTTCTGCTGTCCTAGTAGGATTTTTGTGACATTTACCCAGTTGCCTGCTACAGCAGAAGCCATGTTTTGCTGAGAGCTTACAAAGCAGCAAAGGGATCTCACTGTGGAAAGGTATCAGTCAGGAGAAGAGTAGAAAAAACTGTTTCCAACATTGGATCTACCATGGAATACAGTGCAGACAGTCATCAAACAGTGGAGAAGATATGGGACAACAGTGACATTGCAAACACCTGGACATCCATCCAAAATTGATGAAAAGACAAGACAACAACTGGCCATTGAGGCTGCCAGGAGACCTACAGCAACACTGAAGGAGCTGCAGGAATGTCTAGCAACTACTGGTTGTGTACCACATGTGACAACAATCCCCTGAATTCCCCACATATCTAGCCTATGGGGTAGGGTTGCAAGATGGGCATCTATTCTTACACAGAAAAACCTCCAGGGCTAGACAAACATTGCCAAACATTACATCACGTCTCCCAAAAGCATGTTGGAAAATGTGTCATGGTCTGATAAGACCAAGGGTGAACCTTTGGCCCACAATTTCAAAAGGTCTGTTGGGCCCAAAACAACACTTTGCATCACCAAAAGAACACCATCCCCCTGGTAAAGCATGGTGGTGGCAGTATCATAATTTGGACTTGCCTTTCCTCAGCTGGAAATAGGGCTTTAGTCAAGGTGGAGGTAATTATGAACAGTTCCAAATACCAATCAGTTTTGTCCCAAAACATTCAGTCATCTGCTAGAAAGCTGAAGATGAAGAGGGATTTTACCTGTCAACATGATAATGACCCCAAGCATACATCCAAATTAACAAAAGAATGGCTTCACCAGATGAAAATTATATTTTGAGAATGTCCCAGCCAGAGCCCGAACCTAAATCCAATAGGAAATCTGTGGGTTGACCTGAATAGGGCTGTGCATAAGAGATGCCTTCACAAGTTGACAGATTTGGAGCTCTGTTGCAAGGAAGAGTGGGCAACTATTGCCAAGAAAAGATGCACCGTGCTGATAGACTCCAACCCAAGAAGACTCAATACTGTAATTATTTCAACAGGTGCTTCCACAAAGTATCAGTTTAAGGGTGTGCATACTCATGCAACCAGCTTATTGTACTTATTTTAATTTGCATCTTTTCCCCTAGAATATTGTTGTTTTCAATTGAATTGTACAGGCTATATGTCACATTAAAGGTGGGAATTGTTTTGAAATGAGTTATTGTGGTATCAAGTTTGGATAGCTCAAAGATCAGGCAATGTAACAGGGGTGGGTACACTTTATATATCCACTATAGCTGTATGGATTCAGCAGTACCTGACCTGTAACACAAGTCTCCACCAAGGTAGAGTAATCCCCTTTGGTGGACAGCAGCAATACACAAACCACATAATAGGTTGCTATATTGGCTGTACAGGGCCACATAGGTGCAGGCAACAACTTGGAAGCATGTCCACCTCTATCTGAACAAGCATATAGATTCACAGGTGAATCACTGTAAGGCTAACTATGAGTACAAATCAGACACATCCACACCACCAAGGCCAATCACAAGGCTGTCTCCACATATGTTGTCAGTCTCAGAGGCAACAACACAATTCACCCTGTACTGGTGGTCAATCACACCTCATACACACATGCCATGGCTATAGGCAACCTACATCAGACAGGTTAGGTGGTAACATCACTCCCCTGCCCCCCATCCGTATAGGTGGATATACACATTACCTGCACCCCTCCCCTCAGCAACAGTGAAAAGGTACATATTGCCTACTGAAAGACAACAATACTAAGTCTGTTTGCATCCTACATGAACTCAGGCATGTGCTCCCAGCTCCATTACACACTAGTCAAACACAGCCTTGGCACCATCCATACCCCATCCACATGGAAGATGGCCACTCTCATCTATCTACACAGAAATGAATGAGGAATGGAGGATTATGTGGTTAACTGTCCCTCATTGGGGGGAATATGGCACATCAGGGCCAGGAGTGCAATGCAAGCTGATACTGTGCTGATAGATTACAGGGGTATGGTGTGGATGTGAGTGGTGGCTACAAATATCCACTGTTGATGTTCAATTTCTGTCCATACTGTTGCCAGTTCCTGTGATGTGTTTCCCTGTTTATGTCTTCAAGGTGAAATGCAGCTTGTGAGACATGCGCCTTTCACAGAGGCAAAGACAACTATGATTATTGCAGCCATCATCGATAACAATGGTATAATGTTTGGCCATACACAATAACATCTTCGGGAGAGGACCTCATCCACAGGGTAAATGATGTCGGCCTGCACACACGAACATACAAGCAGGTCCGGCATCATGCAACCGACCTCATACGTAATGCCTGCCAAAGGGCTGCTGCCGTAGCTAGGGACCGTACAGCCACAGGTAGGGGCCCAGCCATGCAGCTCCCCACTGACACCCACCAAGGAGCTCCTTGTCAACCTTGGGGCACCCATCCCAGTACAACATCAGGGAACAGACCCCCACATGCTGGAGGTGGCTAGCACTCAGACAATGGACAAGGAGCATGCATGTAATGTAGCAGACATACTTGTGTCTGCAGAGTATCTACGTGCATGTGTCAGGTCAGATTGCAGCTGTGGATGGGATTTTCTAATGCACATAACTGCACATCTATGGTGAAGGACAGCAAATTGTGTACTATTGGGGGTTGTACTGTAAATGTGCTTACATGTTGCATCCATCCTGTACCAATGCCACATGTGAGCCTGCTGACAATACCTCTCTCCCACAATTACCTAGGTCCCTCTGGTCTGCATGTGGGCCAGCAGCCTGAAGCTGATGATTGTTCTGTTGTGGTTTGCCAATACCCCAGGCATGTGAAGGGCATGCAATTTACCATGCACACAACTGTCAGTCATAGCCGTATTGCTTTACGTACATGTTCACTTGTGGTGGATTTAACTGCATTGCATCACAGTGGTCAACACAGGGGCCTATCTGAAGAGAATGTAACATTCCTGTAGCATACTTCATAACCTATCAGTGCAAGACTTCTGGACAGAGACCAGCAAAATGGGGGGACAAAATGGCCTAATTTAGGGGCATGTATGAAACATTATGCTTATACAGTGGATATAAACAGTGTACACACCCCTGTTAAGATGCCAGGTGTTTGTGATATATACAGACTGAGACCACAATATGTCAGTCCACACCTTTTCCAACCTTTATATGTTGTGTGACCCATAACATGAACACTTCACTTGTAAAACCAACCAATCTGTAGGGCACCGAATATCGAGTATACAAACCTTACAATAAGCTGGATGCATACGTGTGCACACCCTTCAGATAATATTTTATTGCAGCAGCTTGTGATTTACTGACAGCATTCAGTCTGCTTGGGTACACACCTGCCATCAAGTAAAGGCACTCTGAGTGACACCAAACAACAGTCTGCTGTCCAAGTAGGATATTCATGACATTTTCTCAGTTGCCTGCAACACCAGCAGCCATGGCTTGCAGACAGGTTACAAAGCAGCAAAGGGATCTCATATTTGAAAGGTATCACTCAGGAGTAGGGTACAACTACATTACCACAGCATTGCATACACCGTGGAACACAGTGGAGATGGTCATCCAAAGGTGGATTGGATATGGGACAACAGTGCTGTTGAAAAGAACCTGACGTCCCTCCAAAAGTGATGAAAAGACATGTCCAAACCTGGTCAGGGAGGCTGCCAGGAGACATACAGCAACACTGAGGGTGTTGCAGGAATCTCTTGCAATTACTGGTGTTGTCTACTACATGTGAGAACAATCTCCCATATTCTGCATAAATCTGGCCTATGGGGTAGGGTCAGAAGATGGAAGCATTTCCCCACACCAAAAAACATCCAGTGATGGAAACAACCTGCAATACAGCACATCAAGTCTTCCAAAGGCATGTGTGAAAAATGTGTTATGGTGTAAAAAGACTATGGATCAACCTTACAGCCACATTACCAAAAGGTACATGTGGTGCACAAGCAACACCTCTCTTCACCTGAAGACCACCATCCCCATGGTGAATCATGCTGATGGCATTGGCTTGCTGTGAGGATGCTGTTCTAAAGCCGGAACTGGGCCTGTAGTCAGGGTGGTGGGAATTCTGAACAGTTCAAAATAACATTCATGTCTGGCCCACGTCCATCAGGCGTCTGCAAGAATGCTGAGGATGGGGAGAGGTGTCAGCCTTCAACATGACAAAGAACCAAAGCATACATCCAAAGCTGGCTCCACCTGAACACACCCATGGTTATTGATTGGCCCAGCCAGAGCCTAGACCTAAACCCGATAGCAAAACCCCAGTGTGACCTTATGAGGGCTGTGCACATGAGCTGCCCTTGCAATCTGACAGAGTTGAGGGACCTTTACAAGGAAGAGTGGCCAAATAATGCCAAGTCAAGATGTGCCATGTTGATAGACACCTTCCCAAGAAGAGTGAATGCTGTAAGTCACTTACAAGGTGCTTCAATAAAGTATCATTTTAAGGGTGTGCACACTTATGCAACCACCATATTGTACATGTTTCATTCATTAGATTTTACATGTAACACATTTGTTTATTTATCAATTGGATTGAACAGGTCATATGTCACATGAAAGGTGAGTAATATATTGGAATGCATTATTGCGGTTTCATCTTATATATTACAAGAATATGGCATGTTAACAGGATTGTGTACACTTATCATAGCCACTATAAGCTTAGAAGGATGGTGGTGTAACAGGAATTGTGTGAGCACACATTTACTGCTGATTTGTGGGTCTAAAATTCAAATGTATGTCATTAATCAGTGACATCATTCCTTAGACCATCCCAATTATGTATCAGACAAATACACGGGTTATGAGGAACAGAGCAAACATGAGCCAGACATCTACACATCCTATGAGGATCTGTACAGTTGTGAGGTATGTTTTGTAGTAGTTGCCACTGTGCTATACAAGTGAACAGCAATGATGTGTACATGGGTGCAGTCTGTGATGTTGTGGAACGTGTGTCATGCATGTCACCATTTGGGTAATGTGAGGTCTGTGTAACAGATTTGTGCCACCTCGCCTGTAAGTGTGTGTGTATGTGTGTGTGTGTGTGTGTGTGTGTGTGTGTGTGTGTGTGTGTGTGTGTGTGTGTGTATGTGTGTGTGTGTGTGTGTGTGTGTGTGTGTGTGTGTGTGTGTGTGTGTGTGCATGTGTACATGTGTGTACCAGCCAACCTCAAAGTGCAGGTATTAATGTACATATGTTGTCCTCTCCTCACAGGTGGCGATGGGGTTTGGAATCCTTCCCGCTTGTAAACTGATGTCATTGTCTTTGCACGCTCTGACAATGATGATAGGAATAGTGAGGTAAAGGTGGGGTTGTCAGGGGCTGAATCTTGGTTGGCATCCCACTCTTGTCCACACCATCCCCGCACACAGTGACAATGCCCACAAATATCCCATCACCAGTGGCCACAGATGATGGACAGTTGGCAGGTGGTGGGAAGAAACAGGCTCATGTGGTGACTATGGTAGATGTGAGTGTAGACACTGTCCACAGCCAGAGTGCAGGTGAGGTCCCACACAAGCAGATGGACAGGGTGCTCACAGGAGGATTGCTGCTCATCAAGAAGCTGTCGCACGTGCCACAGCAGGTGTCACCAGATGCATATTTCAGGTTGTCATGGATGCATGGGCATGTAGTGAATGCCACACCAAATACTCAGGGTGGTGGGTGCGACTCTTCCTGATTCACATGGTGACATACACGGCCTTGTTGATGCCACATGTCATAATACTGAGGTCATGAATAGACAGTGGGGTGAGACCTTGACAGTCCTCAACCATGGCATGTCTGTGCTACAGTGTGTGTTGGGAGATAGGCATCAACCATGTGGACGAAGATCAGCACCAACAACAGCTGAGAGTCTACGGGGATGTGCACCTTCACACTCCCATAGTGGCAGTGACACCATCACTACCGAAGGAAGGGTTGCTGTCCACATCACACCGGAGCAGGCCATGGGCACTTGATCCTGGCTGGTCCTGTCAGGGGCACGCATCCAGCAGGCAGCAGTCACCATCAGGAAGCAGTACTGTATCTGGCCTTGGGCCTGGTGGCGCCAATGATACCCCTGTCAGGACCAGTTCCCATGTCTGTGGCCATGGACAGTGAACTGGACACCCTGCCTTGTACTGTCCACAGCTGTCCAACATAACCCTGTGTAAGTTAGCCACATGGCATGACTGTGTGCATACATACACACACACATCTGTATCACAGCAAGTCACTTCCAGACACACACAGCACGTCTACACAGCCCATCTGTTGGATACCCCTCCAAACACACACATGATGTCAACCGTGTGGCCCAGCTTAGGTCTCTGGCAAACCCACACCACACCCTGTGCATATGATGATACCTGTGCCACATCCCTATCATCCATAACATTGATGCAGGGACATGCTAATATGGGTCTGATGCACAGGGTGAATATAGTACAGTGTAGCTATGTAATACTATATAAGGTGTTGTCTGCTTGCATTTGTTATGGGTACACATGCAGGTGTATGTACCTTACTAGCCAGGATGCATTATTGCTGTTAGTACCACTGATGGAATGTAGTCTGGCATGCTGTGTTCTGTTTGTGTTCCAGGTTGTCTGTCTGTCTGCAGACTGTGGCCCTGCAGACATTCCCAAGAGGGAGTATGACAGAGTGGGCATACAGACCATATCATAGGCAAGGTACAGCTTTATATGTACATGTACCAAGTGTGTATGCATGCAACAGTGTGTGAGGGACACTGTTGTCAGACAGTGTGACCTTGCATACATATCCCTTCTCACAGGCAGGTAGCCTTCAGATATGTCACCTCAGTGTTGTGTAGTAACACAGGCTCATACATACAGAACAGATTACTGCAGTACTGTCAGTAGGTCCCTCACAAGTGTAGCCATTGCATTAACTACAACAGATCCACCTGTCAACACCTGTTGGCCCTGTAATTTCTTTCCCATACACTCAACCCTGATGCAGTTGTTGAGGGCATTCATGATACTGTGTATGACAGGTTTGTGGTATGCATTCCTGAGTTCACAGGGTGGAACAGGGAGACAAAGTGATGTATCCTTTGCATACACACAGTAAGGAATGACACGGGACGGGTGTGTGCATACAGTAACACAAACACAGTTGGCACTAGACAGATTAGTAAACCTACATTCCCACTTTGTTGTACTGTAGTACTACATACACATGACATGCCCCACATAGATTATATGCATGGGACATAACACACTGCCTCTTACAATACGTAATGTTCTGAATGTCTTCATGGATGGTGAGATAACCCACTAGAAATAGCATGTGGAGTCATGTATTGCTCCTACAAGCCTGGACAAGTGATAGTGTAGCAGACATTGTATCAGCATGATGTTTCAGTCGGGTATGATACCTGATGCTGGCATGTGTGTCACTACACTCACTGTGGCTGATTTGGCAACAATATCACATACATGGGCATTATTAAGGGACACAGACCACATATAGGTTGCAAACATCTGGATATTCCATACACATCTGTACAGAGGACTGGTATGGCCTGCACAATGGTTTAACATGCTGCATGTGAGGCAGATCCTGCTACCATGCTATATAAATAATGCCATCAGTAGGTGGTAAACAGGCATGGATGGTACACACATCAAAATGGTATCAGCCAAACAGGATATGATCTTCACCCAAACACACACATGCAGTTGCTAGCATTGAGATTAGAACCTCTGCCTATATAGTTATTACTACTATAGTGTTACGCAATTATCAGACACTCCACAGAACTTACATAATTTCACCTAGTCCCAAGGTACTTCTACAGTGAATAACATCAGCAGGCCTAATAAAGTAGGGTTATGGGAAGTTTACAGGGTGGTACACAACTCAAAATGGTATAACCCCACAGTATATGATTCTCACACACACACAAACAGTTGCCAGTATTGATATTAGAACCCCTACCTCTCTAGTTACTTCTACTATAGTGTTACGCAGCTATCAGACACACCACAGAGCTTACATAATTTCACATAGTCCCAAGGTACTTCTAAGGTGAATGACATCAGCAGGCCTAATAAAGTTGGGTGATGAGACATTTAAAAGGTGGTATACAACTCAAAATGGTATAACCCCCACAGTATATAATTATCATGCAAACAGTCCCTAGTATTGAGATTATCACCCCTACCCATCTAGTTATTTCTACTATACTGTTACACAGTTATTAGATGTGCCACTTAGATAATTTCACCTGGCCCCAAGATACTTCTAAGGTGAATGACATCAGCAGGCCTAGTAAAGTAGGTTAATGGGAAGTTTACAGGGTGGTACACAAATCAAAATGATATGACCCACACAGTATATGATTCCCACACCAACACACACACACTTACATGCCAGTATTGAGATTAGAACCCCTGCCTATCTAGTTATTTGTACTATAGTGTTATGCCGTTATCACACACGCTACAGAGCTTACTGGGCTGACAACTGGCCAAAGGTGCTGATAGCTGCACACCTCAGGTAAACTATTACAGGAGCCAGAAAGTCTGCCTTCAGTTTTTCCCATGGATGTTGCTAGTTCTTTCTCTCTTGCACTTCAAACAGCCTAATAGATTTGCACTTCAACAGGTTTTGTATCAATTATTCTAGGACACCTGAGAGCCATCAGCAGTTGTCGTCTCTCACAGAATTAGCTCTAGTACTTAGTAGTTATGACCACCCATCCTGGCATGATTAAAGTGCAGTTCTCTGTGCTTTAGCCCATTAACCTGGTGCACTTGGGTATTCTGAGGCACTGTTGCAACTGCCTCCAGTACACAGACAACCCTCTCCTCTAAACCCCCAACACCCAGACTTGTGAGAGATACCCCTATATCACCAAACTGGAAGATATGCACTCTCCAGCAAGGACTGGGCTAACTGGTCAACAGGAGAAGGGTCAGCACTTGCACCACACCAAGTGGAACACATACCACTCCAGAACACCCACTATCACAGCTCTAACATACAAACATAAACCACACACCCACCTTCACAGAGACACTCAATAGACATTTACCCAAACAGCAGAGACTGCCAAGACAGACACCCACTTGACCACCACAACACAGCACAAACCACAGGACACATCTCACCTACACAGTGTACCCCTCAACCTAAGTCCCCAAGGCTAACCACCTTGCCCAATACAGTAATCATAGGTGACTCAATAGTGAGGCACACAGATGTCCCACTCACTAGGTTGAACATGAAGAAGGTAGCAGTCAGCTGTCTATCAGGTGCCAGAATCCAACACATAACACACCCAGTCAGGTCAGTCCACAACAACTACAAGTATCACTCTGTCATTGTCCATGTGTGTGTGAGAATGACCTGAGAAACACCTCCCTGGACTACATGAAAAGAGACATAGTGGGAACTCAGATTATGTGGGCCAGGCAAGTATGACAGTAATCCTGAGCAGTATACTACTGTCACCCAGAATGATACCACAGTATAAATAACAAATGATTGACTTCAACAATTGGCTTAAGTGTCTGGAGTCATTCTCAGGGGATCCACTATCTGGCTGCTTGGGATGAGATGATTGGCAGACTGTTATGGCTTGCCAGAGATGGCCTGCATCTGTCACCCCTGGGTTTCCAAGTACTGGCTAATTGCCTTGCCACCTCTATAGTGCCTTTTTAGCTGTATTCCAAATCAAATTACCACTGTAACAGCTATACATAAATGCAATCTAAGGGTTATGCTGCTCAGCACTAGACATCTACATCTCGAGATGCAGTCACTCGAAGCACTCCTCAAAATGGAGGACACTGACATTTGTGCTGTAATGGAGACCTGGTATACAGCAGCAGACAGCACCCCTGCATTACCAGGCTATAACTCATTCCACACCTGTCAGCCCCAAAACATGGACTGCAACTCTAAAGGCGGTGGTGTCTCCATATTCATACAGGATATGCATGCCTCCAGACTAGTATCCCAGCATAATGCATATGAGATACTTCAGGTACAACTGACACTGGGTAATAGTGTAATCCAGGTCTTAGCCTGCTATAGGTCCTCTTCTATGTCCCTAGACTCTCAATCCACATTCCTCAACACCCTGGAATCTATCAAGGTCCAACTCAACACTGTCATACTAGGAGACTTCAACTACCACTACAGCAACTGGGAAAGATACTCAAGCACCAATACACTGGCCCAACACTTCCTGGAATTCATCAGTTCCAATGCCTTGGACCAGTTCATTCTGACACCCACTAGAGGAAGCAACATCCTTGACCCGTGTTAATTACCATCATATGGGACCATTGCTTGACAACAGTAGTCAATCCCTACTTGGTTAGATCCAACATAGAGTAATCACCATGGAAATCCACATCTTACCCACAAACCCCCACAAAGGTAACTACCTTGAAAAACTTCTCCAAAGCTGACTTCAGACTCCTAAAAACAGAGGTGGCTAACTTCACAGCACCCATGCCAATGGAAAATACCTGCATGACTGCTGAATCATACAAAAATGCACTGTACAAACATGTACATCAATGCATGGGACTAGCAATACCCAACAGAGTTATGACACTCTCCTCCAAACACTGGAAGCTAATCCGGTGGTCCCCTGCCATTAATAACCTGTACAACAGAAGGAAGAAACCTTTTCAGACAAAGGTGGAGTCCCAAGAGGGGTAAAACTCCCTTATTAGCCTCAACAACAACTTGAGATCCCTCATGAAATCATCTAAAGCCAGCTATGACAGCAGAATTGCAGTAGACATTGACAGCAATCACAAAGCCTTTGATAGTTATAGCCAGAGCTTCCACAGCAATACCCAGAAGTGTTCTGAGTTACTGCACAATGCTACCTCCTATACTGCGCCAACAGATATTGCCAACATTCCTGCCAACACATTCAGTGCCAGCTTTACCCCTCTCCCCCAGGGGAACAATCAGAATGCCAGAAGAATGCCAGGCACCCAGGATTACGGCCACCCAGGTTAAAACTGCATTGTCCATGGGCAAGAATACAGCTTCCATGGGACCCATAATTATCCATGTCTGTTCTCCATGAGCTATAAAGATACCCTGGCCTTACATCTGTGTGTCCTGTTCAGTCACAGCCTCGCCTCAGGCTTTGCCCCTCCTTAATGGAGCACTGCTACAGTCATCCCTCTACATAAAGGGGTAGTGACTACAGACCCTGGGAATTATCAGTCCATTAGCCTGATGAGTCTGATATGTACAGCTATGGATGCATCATCAGGGACCTGGTCAACAAACATATAGGTAATCTCCTAACTCCGGACCCCACACAGTTTGGCTTTGTGAAAGGGAGATCATGCCTGCTCAACCTGGTTGACTTCTTTGAGTCAGTCACCAGGACTGTGTATGACAGTAAGGCACTGCATACAGCCTACATCAATCTGGCCAAAGCTCTTGATACCATTCCTCAGTCGGGTATTATTGATGAACCCACCAAACTATGCCACAACCCCTATATCATTAGGGGGTGCAAACTGGCTCACAGATAGAACATACAGTGTGAAAGTAGCAAGCTCCAAGTCACACTGCCAACCAGTCATGAGTGGGGTTCCACAGGGATCATTCCTGGGTATTCTCCTGTTCAGCATCTACTTCTCAGGAGTCCAGGCCAACACAAAGGAACTCTGGCTGTCCAAGTTCACAGACGACTGCAAGAGCCATCATTAACTCCAGAAATGATGGAAACATCCTACCGAAAAGCCTCACTGAGACCACTGACTGGTGTGGATGCCATGGCCTGAAGCTTAACACTACAAAATGCATAATCAGCATCTTTGGTAAAAACTCAGTTCCCACTAAGTACAACATCGATGGGAGCCCACTGAACACTGTAGGCATTATAAGAGATCTGGGGACACAGGTTGACAGCAACCTCTCCTTTAACCACCACATTGCCACTGTGGTCAAGGAATCCTTCTGTGTGGTACATCTCATTACCAAGGGTTTTGCATCCAGGAAGAAAGAGGTCATCATCTCTGTGTACTCTTTCCTCATTAGACCAGTCATCAAGTATAATGGCCCATTTGGCATGTACCTCACTAGACACCTGCAACAGCTGCAGAGGCCACACAGATACCTCACAAAGAGGATCCTAGGCATTAAACACATGTCCTACACTGACAGAATCAAATGACTCCAGCTATTCTCTGTCTCATATCACCTACTTAGAGGCGATCTCTGCTTGACTTGCAAAGCCATGTGTGACCTTTAGAAATGCTACATCTAAAGATATCCCAATCCCTCTGCACCACACACTGCAGGGACCTCGACCTCATTACCACAATCAACACAACATGCTGGAGGGACAGGTTCCTCACCCAGAGATTGCACATGCCTTGGAATAGACTTCCCATACATGTCAAGCAAGGCACCTAGATGACCCTGTTCCAGTTCACTCCAGGGATCACTCAAGTGGTGCTACTTGATGGAGGCACTGGGAACTAATGTCAGGTGGCACAATGGCAGGACACTTCTATGGGCTAGGCTTGTAAAGGCTCCAGGGCCATTAGCCTAGTACACACCTATGAACCTATAAGGGGAGTGACATCAGCATGACTGATAAAGTAGGCCAGTGGGTGGGAAACTTATCAAAACACTTCTTCCTACAAGCATACTCACTTGCACATCCACACACACATTTGGCAGATCTGAGAATACAACCCCTACCTATCTAGTAATTTGTACTATAGCATTACGCAGTTATTGCACTCACTACAGAGCTTACTGGGCTAACAACTGGCCAAAGCTGCTGATAAGGGGAATGACATCAGCAGGACTGATAAAGTAGGGCAGTGGGTGGGAAACTTATCAAAATACTTCTTCCTACAAACATACACACACATTTAGATGCCCACACACACACATTTGCCAGATCTGAGACTAGAACCCCTGCTTATTTAGCTATGTGTACTATAGTGTTACACAGATATCACACACACTATGGAGCTTACTGGGCTAACAACTGGCCAAAGGTTCTGATAAGGGGAATGACATCAGCATGAGTGATAAAGTAGGGCAGTGGGTGGGAAACTTATCAAAATACTTCTTTCCAACATACACACACACTCATTTGCTAGATCTGAGATTAGAATCCCTGTCTAGTTAGTGATTTGTACTAGACTGTTATACAGTTATTACACACGCTATGGAGCTTACTGGGCTGACAACTGGCCAAAGGTGCCAATAAGGGTAATGACATCAGCAGGACAGATAAAGTGGAGCATTGGGAAGTGTTGTGGGTGGGAATGGCCTAAAACAGTTTCACCTACAAACACTCCCTCACTCTCATGTACAGAACTGTCACACACACACACACACACACACACACACACACACACACACACACACACACACACACACACACACAGTTGCCAGTATTGAGATTAGAACCCCTACCTATCTAGTTATTTGTACTATAGTGTTTCACAGTTATCACACATGCTGCGGAGCTTATAGGGGTGATCAGTGTCCAATGGTACCTCTATGGTGAATGAAAGCAGCAGATCTTGTGAAGTAGGGCAATGTGAAGTGTACTGAGGGGGAAGAGTCTCCTAATACTTAGACCTACGGACACACACAAACACACAAAGGCAGGTGATGTGTTATTATAAACCCAACCTCAGTACAGTTACACAATGGGGCTCACCTTTTATGCTGGCACGTGCAGCTGCTTACAACTGGTATGCCACTGTCCACAGCAGGACATCACTGTATGCCATTCAGGGTATCCGTGTGTGTGACTCATTCTGTCTGTGTCCCCCTGTGTCTCTCTTTGTATCACTGTCTGTCTCTCAGTTCCCCACATCTATGTGTGTGTGTATGCTTGACATATGTTATCTGTTGCCCATATATATGTGTGTGTGTGTATATCATGCAACAGAAGCAGATATATCCTATATGGGCCACCTACAGCTATCTGAGGGTAATCCTGTCTGATGTGTGTGTGTGGGGACAGTTGAGGTATACATAGCTGTCTGTATGCATGGACATATTTGCACAATACAGTCATATATTCCGATGTGCATTCCAACATGTCCTGTGATTCTGTAAGTGTAGGAGCATGCTCAGTGTGACCTTCTATAGTTAGAGTGGGACTCCATTCCAGAGACAGGTGTACTCCAGTCCAGGGTTTTGTGTGCTACAGCCATATCTGTCAGGAGTACACAAGACTTTCCTCAGAGTACTTGTTTTGTTTAGCAGACATTTTTTGACATATCTGTAGTGTGAAACTGCAATGTATTATGTCACCTAGTCCCAGACATTCTCAGATCATCACAGTGCTTTACCAGAGGAATACTGGTTGTAGGATACATAGACCAATATCATGAGGGCAGCTATGTATATTCTTGTCCAACAAGGCCATTTGTGAGGTGTGGCTACATACAGTTTAGTAATGACACACAGCTGGGTAAACAGTCCAGCAACCTGGTAATATACTGGCTGGGGATATCCTGATTGTGTGGTATCTTTCTAACATGAGATGTCATATCCTTGTGTGGGCATACCTCTCACCTGTACATTTTTTGGCAGGTTGTCCAGGTGTTTGGCTAGAGGTTTCATCCTTTCTACCTAAACTTGTGTTTTAATGGCAAGTTAGTTACATATAATTGAAGTGTGATGTTACAAAATAATACAGACATTACTGTTTCAGAATACATAACCTTCAGACAATTCCAGCTACTGCAAAACCCTCATCTTACCAACTTCCTCAGTATGTAAGGGTGATATTTACAACACATGCCTATCATTGTGCCTTTGTTCCACTTATATTTCTGCCCTTGTCCAGACATCTTTCTGTCAGAGGTCGGGAGTTAGGGGTGTGGGTACAGAGTGCATTCAACTGTGCAGGCATGTCCATTATATGTAAAAGCAAACATAAGTAAAAAGGATTATTGAGAATGACCACTGGCAACAGTGCCATAAAACGCTTATATTCACAAAAGCCCTGGCAACTCTGCTATACATCTTTCAAGATGTTAGCAACATGTGTTGTATAACCACATAGCACTGTGACTTCCAGGTATGTCAGTGGCAGTGCAGTGGGTGTCACTGACATGCATAAAACTTGGCAGTGCAGATATCTGCACATGGCCCTGTCAAAGGCAGCACTGTACCTAGGGCACTACAAGACAACTACCAGGAGAACGTGCTGGCCAGATCCAGACAATATTAACCACACATACACATAGCTCATTGACCCCTGCATATTGTGGACAGGCAACATGTTTTCATGTGCATTGGTACAGCCCTGCCAATGTGTGCTATGCTACTATTTCCCTGCAAACATACATGTTACTGCATTTGTGTGGGAATATGGGGGGCGACACACCTGTCAACTGTACACTTTTGCACAGAATGTGTTGATATTTGCTTTACATGTTGGTTCCATTTACCATGCTATTGTGCCCTGTCTTAGGGACTAGAGGCATATCAGTAAAGAGCCCAGGTCAGATTGTACTGGCAAACATTTGAATTTTAGACGTCTTACCCTTCATAGCCTTACTGCAACTGCAGGTCTTGTTGTGCTATCACTGTGTGTGTCTGTAGGGGGTTAATTCAACATTGCTGCCATTTGTGTGCCTTTACCAGACATTTCTCTGTGGTTTTCTACAGCTGACTTGCTGTGTGGGTGTGTGGGGTGGTTATGAAACCCTCACCCTGACATCCATGCCTGTGACCTATGACCCCACACTTAGTTGTCCCCACACATATACTGCTGTGGGATTTGCCACTTTGGGTACTACTGCATAGTGTGTGGAGGCCAGTTTTGTCCAAACATTTCCTGGTGTCCCACATAGCTGTCAGTTGTGTGCTGTAGCATTACCATAGATTTGCTAGCAGAACATACTAATCCATTCATTTATTGTTAAGAAGATGGACTTACCTTGTTCTTGCTGCAGTTATGATGACAGTGCTTGAGGGTTGCCTATGTTGGATGCACACAGTACAGTGCCTATACATGGTAAGTTACAGGTAATGAAAGAAAAGAAAGAGGTGTCAGTCTCTGGGGTCCCTACAGTGTCAGTGTGTGTGCTATGTGTTGCCTCTTGCCAAGGCCTGAGCATACTGGGCACACCTCCATCTGCCTACAAGGAGAAGACTCAGGGGCCTCTTCCTGTGAGTCCCTCTGTGCCTGTGGGGACCTTGGCAATGGTGGTGAGCTGTGTGGCCTTTCCCTGTGCTGTTCCTGCTGCAGCTGTTTTTGCAGGTTCTTATTGTGTAGCATGGCACATACAATGAACATGTGTGCATATGGCTGGAGAGTACTGCAAGGCTCCACCAGATATGTCAAGGCAGTGGAACCGTGACTTGAGCATCCCAAACACATGCTCTATAATGATCTTGGTTTGTGAGTGTGCCTCATTATGGCATTCTTGTGTGGGTGTGTGTGCATTTCTGATGGGTGTCATCATCCACAGCTCCAGTGCATAACCAGCATCCCCACCAGATGGCCATATGGGGTGCCCCCACTGGCAAATGCCTGATACAGCTGTGACGAATGCCAGATGTGGGAGTTGTGATAGCTTCCAGGGCTGCCAGCACACACATTCATGATAATGCCCTGGGCATTGCACATGACCTGGCAATTGATGGAGGGGAAGCCTTTACGGTTTATGTAGACCCTACCCTGTTCACCAGGTGGTGCTTTGATGTGGATGTGTGTGCAGTCTATGGCACCCAGTACCTCCGGGTATTCTGCTACACGGTGGAAGAGACGCATATTGCTGGTCCTCTCCTCATGGGTGTTGGGGAAGTAAATGTGCTCACTGTCATGTGGTAGCATGGCATCCAGGAATTGGTGGAGTATCCTGGATGCAGATGCCTGTGAGCATAGCTCTCAACCTTCCATCTCCAAAATGAGGAACACTAGCCTTCTTAATGTGGAACAAATGGGCAAAATGTGGGGACACGTACTAATGGTTTACTAACAACTTTAGCTAGGAAGGTCATAGGATGGTTAAAACATGTTGGTTTTACTTATAAAGAAGATCTTTTAATGAATTAATATGATTTATTTCTATTTACCATGGATTTCACTTTAAAAAATTCCTAACACTGAAAATGTTACAGACCCTTTCAATGTGGAACTTTGAGGAACATGAACTTTTTTAAGATCCCAAATGGGGTACGTTCCTTGTAATGAGGTACACTTGAGAGGCATGCCTGTGAGACCCCCCATCATGTCCCCAGTAGGTCTTTGGAAAGTACCTGTAGCTAGAATTCTTAAGGCTACACATACCTTGGTATCCACTGGGATGGGTTCCCCTCTGTTAGTTCTAGCTCTGAGTTGAGGCCGGAACAGCTCCATGAGTTGCTGAAGTATGTCTCTGTCCACCCTGTAGCGCTCTACTATCTCCAGATCATGTAGCCCCTGGTATGTTATGTTATCCTGAATCTGAACACTCTTCTCCTCCTTCTTGGTCTGTGGTGGTTGCCAGCATTATCCTCCTGTCTGCCCTCAGCCTCCAGCACATACTGATGGATCAAAGCAATGGCAGCCTATAACATTTTTCCAGTTAAAATTCCCCTGCATGTATACACCACTGGTGCAGAGTTTGTGGGAAAAAAACAGACTGTAAGGTGTTTCCATACTTTATACTGTTGTGCTGCATATACTGCCTGTATGATAGGCTGACTATGATACATTCCAGCTGTCATCTATATTACTCCTGGCTTTGATATGGCGACTGTGAGTGTTAGAGGCATTGCTGGTAATTTGTGCATGATTGCCTTTATTCTGCTGCTGCCTTTTTTTAATTATTTTTTACTTACATCTCCTCCAACTTTCAGCTATGCAGCCACCTCCCAGCTGTATTATTATGTGCTTTGCCTGGCCCATTGTAAGTTGTAAGAGTCCCATATTAGTGATTTCTACTTCATTTCTCTTTTATGGTGCTGCTGCCCTTTCTTTCTTTTTTTACATCTCCTCCCATTTTCAGCTATGCAGCCACCTGCCAGCTGTATTATTGTGTGCTTTACCTGGCCCATTTTGAGTTGCAAGAGTCCCATATTAGTGATTTCTACTTCATTTCTCCTTTATTGTGCTGTTGCCCATTAATTTTTTTTACATTTCCTCCCATTTTCAGCTATGCAGCCACCTGCCAGCTGTATTATTGTGTGCTTTACCTGGCCCATTGTGAGTTGCAACAGTCCCATATTAGTGATTTCTGCTTCATTTATCCTTTATTGTGCTGTTGCCCTTTTTTTTTTTTTTTTTTACATCTCTTCCTATTTCCAGCTGTGCTGCCACCTGCCAGCTGTATTATTGAGTGCTTTCATTGGCCTATTGTGTGTTGCAGTATCCCATTTTGCTGTTTGTACTGCATTTCCCTTGTTCTGCTATTTCCTTTTTCTTTTCCTATATCCTTCCTGTTTTAAGCCCCAGCGCACCACCCAGACCCATTTAGCTAGTGTAAACAGCAAGAAATGGCCCTCCCCTGGGTGCAAACATACTCCTCAGTTCATGGAATAAGTGTATATAGTCTCAGACACACACCCTCGCTTAGCTGTGCTTAGCTAAGCACGCTAAGAACTAACCCGGCCAACGGAGCTCCAATGTGCTTACAACAAGCATGACACACCCCCCTTTCATGTTAGTTGCTCCTCCTGTCTACACAGTGGTGTTAGAGCACCTACATAGAAGAATTTTGTGATTCAGTATAAGTCCCCTTATTAAAATACCCTACTGCCTTACTCCATAGTTACTGCACTACACAAGAGCCTTCCCCCTTAGCAACCAGTGTTCCCTGTCATTGCTTTGATTCTGCTTGCCATTGACTATAATGGCAAAATGCAGCTTTCCCCTAAAATGGATTTTTCTCATTTATTTTTTTATTTTCCCCACCATCCCGTTTGTGTGGCGCTTCCCAATGCTTAAACAGCCGAGATCGGCCGAGAAATAATAAACTTTTATTTTTTTATAAAATAATCAGTTTAACATGCCAATGGCCATATATTTGGCCATTGACATGCCTACAGGATAGAGTCCATGCTTTTATTGGAGCTGTCATGGCTCCGTTTTCAATTTTGCAGAAATATATTCGGCTAGTAGCCGAATACATTTCTGTAGCTTACACTGTTCCTGCACGGCTACTTACCTACTTCCTGGATCGCTATTTTACCTCATTTGCATGGTTTTCACCAGCAAATGAGGTAATTAGCATCCCACGTGGGTTTCCGTGCAGGAACAGTGTCAGCTTGCTTGTGCATGTCAATATGGCGCGTTCCTGGATCGCTTGGTGGCCATATTCCATGCAGGAGAGGCTACACTGCTCCTGCACTGAAAAAATAAGTTAGTGAATCCTGGGGAATGTTTTTTTTTTCTCTCAGTTACACAGCAAATGCTGGAGGTGTGATGGGGAAGAAAGAAGTATACAGAAACATGTTTTGGGGAGTGTAATGAGTTGGCAAATTTTAAAAACATTGGGGGTAGCAAATACTTGTAACTAAAGAAATAATTCTTTTGAGCTTGGACACAGGATCTGAATTACCTAAACATGGTAAGCCTTATTAAGTTTAATTCTGTTGTCTGCCAAAAAAAAAAAAAAAACAATTACTAGAAAATGGAAATCAAAATCTAAACCAACTGTATTCGAAATATTGAATATTGTAAAACAGATAAAATAACTGAAAGAGGGATCTTTAGAAAATGGAAGAAGCAAATTACATGGAAATAAATAGAATTTATGACAACAATACAAGCAGAT